>NC_047120.1:2459355-2462089 GCF_902500255.1 Thalassophryne amazonica | reverse complement strand
CGAAGAACACAGGTGCATTTTATTGATGGCATTTGAATGCACAGAGATACCGTGATGAGATCCTGAGGCCCATTGTTGTGCCACATCCAAGAACATCACCTGATGTTGCAGAAGGATAATGCACGGCCCCATGTTGCAAAGATCTGTACACATTTCTTGGAAGCTGAAAATGTCACAGTTCTTGCATGGCCGGCATACTCACCAGACATGTCACCCATTGAGCATGTTTGGGATGCTCTGGACCGGCGTATACGACAGCGTGTACCAGTTCCTGCCAATATCCAGCAACTTCGCACAGCCATTGAAGAGGAGTGGACCAACATTCCACAGGCCACAATTGACAACCTGATCAACTCTATGCGAAGGAGATGTGTTGCACTGCATGAGGCAAATGGTGGTCACACCAGATACTGACTGGTATCCCCCCCCCCCCCCAATAAAACAAAACTGCACCTTTCAGAGTGGCCTTTTATTGTGGACAGTCTAAGGCACACCTGTGCACTAATCATGGTGTCTAATCAGCATCTTGGTATGGCACACCTGTGAGGTGGGATGGATTATCTCAGCAAAGGAGAAGTGCTCACTATCACAGATTTAGACTGGTTTGTAAACAATATTTGAGGGAAATGGTGATTTTGTGTATGTGGAAAAAGTTTTAGATCTTTGAGTTCATCTCATACAAAATGGGAGCAAAACCAAAAGTGTTGCGTTTACGAGGGCTGTCAAAGTATAGGTCCTTTTTATTTTTTTCAAAAACTATATGGATTTCACTCATATGTTTTTACGTCAGACATGCTTGAACCCTCGTGCGCATGCGTGAGTTTTTCCACGCCTGTCAGTGATGTAATTCGCCTGCGAGCACTCCTTGTGGGAATTCCTTTGTCTGAGAAGTTGCTGAGAGACTGGCGCTTTGTTTGATCCAAATTTTTTCTAAACCTGTGAGGCACATCGAAGTGGACACGGTTCGAAAAATTAAGCTGGTTTTCAGTGAAAATTTTAACGGCTGATGAGAGATTTTGAGGTGATACTGTCGCTTTAAGGACTTCCCACAGTGCGAGATGTCGCGCAGCACTCTCAGGCACCGTCGTCAGCCTGTTTCAAGCTGAAAACCTCCACATTTCAGGCTCTATTGATCCAGGACGTCGTGAGAGAACAGAGAAGTTTCAGAAGTCGGTTTCAGCATTTTATCCAGATATTCCACTGTTAAAGGAGATTTTTTAATGAAAGACGTGCGGACAGGTCCGTGCGTCGGCACGCAGCCGGCGCGGTGCAGCGGCACAGGAAAAACACCTCCGTGTTGATAACCATTTGTAAAATCCAGGCGGCTTTTGATGGCTTTCAGTGGAGTGAGTATATGAGAAATTGTTTAACAGCTGGACATGTTCCAACTTGTCCTTAAGGCTTCCGACAGAGGTGTTTTTCCTGTGGCGGAGCGTCGCAGCGGCTGCAAGCCGACGCTGCAATCTGTATGCTGTATCCGGATGCTAATCCAGATGCTGAACTCACTGCAGTTTATTGTCTGGAATAGTCCCAGATTGCATTTCAGAGCTCCTAGAATTGAAACATTTTCATGCAGGTTGTGTTGGGGGGTAATTTTGGGTTTCAGCATTTTTTTTTTTTCCACCACTTTCATTCCTGAATATGATTCATGATTCACTTTTGTGCGGATTAAAGTTACTAACTGGGACTCCTGTCTTGTTGCGAGAAAGAAACAAGAATCGTCCTCAGTTCTGTTCACACAGCTCCAAACGCTGCACGACTCTGCCGAGTCAAATTAAAATGATAGAGTCCAGTCGCAATTAATAACTTCCGTCTTGTTTATTTTTATTTATGTCGAGAGATCAAGGATACAGTGACCAATTTCATATTTATTTACTTTATGACTCAATGAAATACATAAAAAACCTGTAAAGCCTACTTTTAACACAAAATTCATGAGGTATCGATAAGGAATCGGATCGATAAGCAGAATCAATAATGGCATCGATAGAGAAAATCTTATCAATACCCATCCCTAATGATAACATAATATAAACTATAAGGTCCAGCCAATGTCGTCACCAAAGGTACAGCTGGTGTCAATGGGGAGCTATGTGGCAGAACCACTGATTGGTTTGGAGGTGGTACTGACCTGTCCTGTCCGTGTGTCGACATGGTCAGCTGAACAGGTGCACTGCCTCCCATACTGTAGATCTGTGGTGCTGGAGTCTGCTGGATGCTTTGTGGGAGCTCATGGTAACTAGCCGGGTGGAATGAAGCATTACTACTCTCCTCGCCGGATTCCACCACATTGCTGCGCTGGCTTCTCTCAGATAAAGAGGCAGGAGAACCATGGAAGCTAAGGCTCTCAATCAACTGACCAGAGAGAACGGACATACTGTGCACCAATCCTCGTGAAGCTGGTCTGACTTGATGCCCGAGCATTGCCCTTGGCTGGTCACCACTTGCAGCAGAGTTGTCCCCTCTACTTGGTAACTGCAGCTCTGGAGTGCTGCCACTAAAGATTCGGGTACCCAACAAGGATTGAGGAAGGCTCACTTCATAGTCTTGGAGAGGTGCCGGGGCATGTCTTCTTCTTATTGGTCTTGATGTGGTGCCTGAGGCTACTGTTGCTCCCTGCCTGGCCATTTGGACACCGTAGGTATAGGATATCCGGCTCGAAGGACCAATATTAGCGATTGACGTGTTCAACTGGAGCTGGCCCCTTTATCTACTGTGGACTCCGGTTAGAGAG